>NC_040031.1:14922684-14942511 GCF_000972845.2 Larimichthys crocea | reverse complement strand
GGGCCTCCTCCTTCTCCAGCGTTTGCCCTTCTTCAATCTATAAAGTCCAAGGCAAACAACAGTAAACGTGAGTCAAACGGACGATGCTAACTGTTACAAAAAACCGTTCAGCATTAATGTTTAATAAGAATGAAACTCAAAAGGATTTGCTCACTGTTCATGATAAATCTTGCCTGTCGTTTTGTTTGATTTTCCACCCTCTTATTGCCTCCACTGTGGATAATATAAAAGTGACCCATGACTCTTCGGTTAAAACAAATTAAATCTAATGCAACCTGTACAACGTAAGGAAATAAAAAAGTATACATTACCCGTATTTCTCCCAAGATCCCTGTTGTTACTTCACAGCTTATATTTCTGCTGTTTCTCGACCTCCAAGCGTTATCTGAAAGAGCCGATGTTTGTAGGGTTAAGTAAGAGTAACAATAATGAGGGACTCTGAGATGGAATGCTCTGTTAGATAAAACTCACCACTGTCAAACTCCTTCCCTGCCGCCTTCGAATGCTTTGGTCCACTTTGTTTTTTTGGGTTCCGCGCTTCTTTATAAGTTCCTGATGCATTTTGAATCTGCAGAAATCTGAAACGTTTACATAAATTCAAAATAGAGAGAGACAGTGAAAGAACAAATAATTTTAAAAGATTTCAAAGAGGAGACCCTGAGGACCCTTCTAACAGATAGCAAACCTGTGTGAATTAGTTTCTTCTTTGTAGTGTTTGAGGTGCACATTTGAAAGATGTGCCATGACATTTGTAAACAGGTACAAGCACTAGTTTAATACTGTACATATTGATTATATCTGACTGAATATCATCCGAATGTAACTTATTACAGATACACTGGTGTTGACTGAAGGAACGACACACCCCAAAAACATTATGGATGTTTAGTAAAATCCAATTTATTTTTCATCTACTAACCTAAGTAAATCTCTATTATAAAAAAATGCTTATATAAAAGCTTCAATAATGGCATGCCCATAATGTGTTAAATATGTATTGCCAAAACGCTGAACGGTGTGTTGTGAGATCAGACGCTCTTTTCAAATGCATTTCATTGTTGATTTGCAATATCTCTATCTCCAAACAAACCATTTAATTCATTTTAATTCTTTTATTGTGTGTTTTGGTCTTTTTTGGTCCAAATTAATTTAACAGAGAGAGAGACAAAACAATGTTGTAGGTGAGGTGGAGATGCTAGGAGCTGCACGAGTCTATTAAACCTTCGTGTACACTTAAATAGGACAATACGTCTGAGATTATTTATCATTAATCTATCCTAATATTTCCTCCCACCGTCCACATGGACTCCCCCAGCTCGAGTTAATTGGTTCCTCTAAATGCCTCGGTATGGTTGTGAGTGTGTTGTTTGTTTCTATTGTCCCTGTGATGTGGAACTGGCCCAACTTGTGCAGGGTGTTGTAGCCGCTCTCTTCGCTAACACTCAGCTGGGGATGGGCTCCCGCCCCCATCGGGGACCTGATTGAGTATGAGCGGTTACAGATAATTGTATGGATGGATTATGCACATTAATTCATATGGGTATTATTAACATAATCAATATTCACCTCCTGTGTGATGAGCACATTTATCACCATTATCGTACTTGTCTGTTGTACACAACCCCGTCGAAGCCGTTGTGTGTTATTGGATTTGAACGTGTTTTGTTGTCACTAAATGCAGATGGGGCAGCAGGTGTTGTGTAAGTAGATTAATTTTTAAGGTTAGTAGGTGAGGGGATGCCCACTATTTGTACCGTTTAGCCACAAGACAAGATAATACCAAGCATATACCACAAGTCCCTCAAATGATAGCACCAGTATTCCACATGCATTACCTTTCAATACTCGACATGCAGAGCTAAACTAAGACAAACTCTCATTTGTTTTGATGGAAAGCGTCAATAATCCGCCAAGTGACCTGAAATCAAGGCTGGGCAGAGGCACTACTAACTAATAACAATAAATAAAATATTATTATGGCCACTTTTCATAAAATGATTTCATACTATTTAAAATCTACTAAAAGTAATAAATTCAAAACCTGAGCCTATAATACTGAAATGACAACCATTTCTAATAATATTTATCTATCAGCCAAAGTATAAATAAATAAAATATGACATGATTTACCATAATACCCTTGTGAAGCTCGAGTGGTTGTTGGGACTGTCGGAGATGGTTTAATATTAGTTCTCGACACCCTTGGGAAGCTTTTACAGTGCTCATCCGTCTGGCATCCTCTAGAGGGCGCAGCCTGCTCCAACAGCCACGAAACGAGGCCCCTGCAAGTTAACATGTCCGTGGCTCTCATAAGATCATCTACAGGCGGGTTGTGGATTAAACATTTCATATGATTACGTAAAATGTAGTGTACTTGTTACTTCCACGTTTTGTATTTACACGTACGATACCTCATCAATGTTGAGTTTACTGTACGTTGTACGGCGATCGCGCTATAATAACCCTGTCACTTGTCATCCAAGCACGTGAGTGAACACAGCACGTTACGTTTAGCAGGCTGAGCTAACGGATGCGACACTAAACATGACCCAAAAACACGAGCTCCTGCTCAAACCACCTAGGCTTTAAAGCACAGAGACACTCTAGTCATACCTTACAGTTCGTTCCGTAACAAACATTCCCCCTAGGCCGTGGGTACCCAGGGTCTCCGAGCTAGAAGACATAACATTTTCGATGCGGCTAGTTTTCAACAGCGGAGAGTTGCTCGTGCGACGACGACCGACACCAACAATGAGCCGACCCGCTGGTGTGCTTTCTCTCTCCTTCCCCTGCCCGGTTGCAGCGTGAGAGCGCCCGCTGGATGTCTGAGTGCCCCCCCGCGGACGCCTGGTCACACTGCAGATAGATAGTAGTAGATAGTAGAAGCTAATAGATAGATAGATAGATAGATGATAGAAGATGATAGATAGAAGATGAGCTAGATAGCAAGAAGCTTAATAGGGCAGCAGCATTACACACATCAAGTGACATGAACAACATAAGAATAAAAATATAATAGAAAATATCAAACTATATACATTAAAATATCCCAAATAGCAATAGTAATAAAATATTAATATTGTACAAAAGTATATACAGACAAATTGCGGTGTTATCTAGTGCAAAGTAGAAAGGGAGAATGTGCAATGTGTGTGTATTTGTGTTGAGAAGCATATTTGCGCTTAGGAATTCGTGACGGTAAATATATGACTCTGATTTCCTATATCTGTCCCTATCGGAAAAGGAATTTTGACTATTATATACATAAGAATACTACAACATTTTTCAATATTTTAAAATGGTTGTAGACCGAAAAAGGTAACAGGATATTGCACGATATTACAGAGTTTACAAACAGCTAAATGACAAGTTTTTTACAGTTTGCACAATATTGATGTCCCTAACAGAGTTGATGAATGTAATACTGTCAGATGTAATTTGTTCGGTGCACACAACGTAAATAAAAAGTATGAAAAAGTCAGTTTCATAATTAAAAAGAAAAAATCATATTCACTGTGGAGTTACGTGGAAAAGTGAGTACACTAGCGTTAGCAGGCTTAGAAAGCATAATATGTTTTTTTTTTGGGCTTGTGACTCGGATTGATCTCACACTTCGTTGAATAAATCCTGTTAATTTAATGGAAGCAATACGAATTTTCGACAAGTAGGTCGTCAATTAACATATTTGCACTTAGCAAGGTCTCGGGGGCCATGCAAATCACAGGCGTCAGGTAACGTACCGATAGTTCGTTGAACCCTGAATATGCGACTGCATTGTTATGATGACATGAGAAAGTTCTATCATGTACCAAAATGCTCGGATTCCACTTATGCCGAACATGAAAATAATTAGTTTCACATCCACACAGTCCAAGGAGAACAAGCGAAAGCATTTTTCTTTGCTGCTTACATACACAGCCCCCTAGGACTGAATGACCAGCCAAGTGGCACCGATGATAATGAGCAAAACTCTATTTGGCGGCGTTGGCCCGCCGATGGCGACTAGTTACTATGTGAAAAGTAGTGCATGAACTATGCATGGGCAACCCCCCTGCAGTGTCTGCGGATTACCATGATTTAATTTCAATCAAAAACACAACGCAGAATAGAAGCAAAAAATGTTGTTAGCATACAATTAACCAGAACAAACCCCCTAGCAAACCAAAATGACACACAGATTTCTTTCACTGCACTCCTGACAGAACGCCTGAAAAGCATCGGCACTCAGATTTATTATGTTCAAGTCCAAGGTTACTGATAAGCTCACAAAAAGACGCGCTTCGCCCACCAATTGGCTGTAGTGGGTGAACGAAGGCAAAATGAAAAAATCTGTCTCCTACTGTTGTAGGCTGTGGCTGGGATCCTTGTGGCGGGAATCTGTCCTAAATTTTGTGACCGATGAAAATTTTTTTCACTTTCCGAACACAATCAAGAGGCCGGAAAGGATCATCTTCTCATCTATCTCTATCTCTCTATCATCATCTCTATCTATCATCTATCTCCTATCTAATCTGATCTAACAAGTACGGATATCCAAGATTCCCCCAATTGTTATGTTAAATCGCAAGGAAAAGTAGGGCTCCGCTTCCCAATGTTCACCTACCCACAACTGTCCCATGAACCTCGCCATTGGTGAGCGCAGTAATACGGTTTACTGCAAGAAACACTGAACTTGCTTACAAGTACAGACGTCTCCCAACCAATGTGCCAAAATTCAATCCAAATTAAACCAATACGTGTTCTATGGGCTGGCCATAGACAAGGGTTTCCGCAGGACCCTGTTAATGCCCCAGTCACGGGCCTAACGGCATAACAACACAAAAGTGCAAAACTTTTCCTTCCCCAAGAGTAGCCACTACCAACAATGTTAGTGTACAAAAGAAATGTGTTATTTACAAAAATCAACAAGGTCAAATAAACTATAACTTATGGATATCTCTAGTGACAGCGGTGGAACAAGGCCAAAAAAGACCAAAAAAACTTCTGAAAAAAATTCCAAAAAACCAAAACATAAACTGACCTTCCAAATAACAAAACAAACAGAGAAGAACAAAGTACATGGATACTCATAGCAGCCACCCCTCGCAAAAACAGGGATCATTAGCACAACCAAGGTCAACAAGGACATGTGGACGGTTGGGGAGAGCCCGAGAGCGAGCCGGAATGCTGTTGTCCACCAGCAGGGCATGCCAAGCTTGTTCCGTTATACATAACCAGGCAGTGCGTTCACTGCAGCCAAAATCACAGGCGAGGACTGGAATACCATACTGCACTCACATCGACCTACGCTCCTGGGGAGAGTGGCACACCTGGTTTGCAATGACGAAAATTGATCCAACAAACAACGCCAAGGCAACACCAAGACAAACAGAGCGAAATGACACAAAATGACCACAGTCATGAACAGACCCCACAATTTATACTGAATGAGTGAGGGAATACACATGAATTCCACCATGCAATGAAGCAAAATTATTACAGTGCATGGGACCTGGATACATGCAGGAGAATAGAATCCATCACAGCTCAACTATACAGCTGTAATAAAGGATGTAGTGGACGTCCGTGGGCAGGACCACAGCAGGCAGCCAGACCCACTAGAACGCAAACCTTGACGATACGACAGACAAGAAAACTCAAGGGAAGAAGTTTTAGTTAGTAACATGCATTAATGAGAACATGTATGTTTAACAGCTGGCGGGTGTAATGGTCTACTAATGTCTAATGTTTACCGGTGAGGGATTGTCAGCCTTCTGAACCCAGAATGGTAAGTTTTCTCAACAGAGAGAGGGCCTGATAGCGAAAGCGTATGGCCCCAATCTACTTTTGAAACCACAGAACACAAGGAACCACCATGACGGTGTGTCTGCAGTAAAATCTGTCGACTACTACCAGTATATACTGTTAGTTGAAAATGTATACTCAGTGACGGTTGCTGTGCAAGTAAATATCTGTACTGCCTCGTATACCTGTGTGTGTGTGTAACCACGAATATCTATATTGGCTCGGGATACACAACAGTATACCTAGCAGTAGCCAATCATTCCTGCATATACTGTCTGTGTGTCTGCAGTCAATATGATCTACTGCTCAGGATAGTGTGTGGTAGCACGACCGAACTATCTGTTCTGATCGGACTACTACTACCCCACAGAAAGTATATCTGAAACAGTAGAAGTTCTATTTATGCCTGAGAATCATACTGTCTTTGTTTGCTCTCCAGTTACAATTTCTGTCTACTGCTCAGTCTACTTGGTGTGTTGTTTTGTGTGTGTGTGTTTTGTACCGTAAATATCGTAATGCTCGGGTCGGAGTACAACAGTACTGTACTGAACAGTTAGACAGTACTTTAACTTCACAGACTTATCACTGCAGACATACTGTCTGTGTGTCTGCAGTAAATATGTCTACTGCTAAATATGTAAATATGTCTATTGCTTAGTATACTGTGTGTGTGTACAGTAAATATCTGTACTGCTTGGGATATGCAAACAGTATACTGAACAGTAGACATCTTTACTGCAGACATACTGTCTGTGTGTCTGCAGTAAATATGTCTACTGCTCAGTGTACTGTGTGCTGTCCGTCCGTCTTCTTCCGCTTATCCGTAGTCAGGGCCGCGGGGGCAGCAGCTTCAGCAGGGAAGGCCAGACTTCCCTCTCCCCGGCCACTTCTGCTAGCTCTCCCAGGGGGACCCCAAGGCGTTCCCAGGCCAGCCGAGAGACATAGTCCCTCCAGCGTGTCCTGGGTCTTCCCCGGGGCCGCCTCCCGGAGGGACGTGCCCGGAACATCTCACATATGACATGTTACATAATACCCCTTGTGAAGCTCGAGTGTTGTTGTGACGTCAGGTTAAATTTTAGTCCTCGACACATCTGTACTTTACAGCTGCTCATCAGTCTGCAGCTCCTTTAGCGGGCGCCGCTGCTCCAACCCGCCACAAACGAGGCCCTGAAGTTAAATGTCCGGGCTCTTCAATAGATTATTACAGGCGGTGTTGATTAAAAACATTTCATAAGTGGATTACCGTAAATGTTTATACTTGTACTCCAGTTGTCTTTACAACTGTAGTGCTCATTAAGTTGACTTACTGACCGTCTGTCGCGCTGATAATAAACCCGTCTTATCCCACGTGAGTGAACACAGCACGTTACGTTCGCGGCTGAGCTAACGGATCGACACTAAACAGACAAAACACGAGCTCCTGCTCAACCAACACGGTCTTTAAAGCACACGAGGGACACTTCTCATAACCTTACAGTCGTTCCGTACAAACATCGCCACATGGCCGGGGGTGGTACACTGTCCCGCGCAGAATAATAACATTTTTTGATGCGCATTTTCCAGCGAGAGTTGCTTGCGTGCGACGGACCGACACAAACAAGACCGATCCCGGTCCGGGGCTTCTTCTCCTTCCCCTGCCGTTGCAGCGACGAGCGCCCCGATGGTAGTCTGTGCCCCCCGCTGGGACGCTCTGGTACCACTGCAGATAGATAGATAGTAGATAGAAGATAGATCGATAGATAGATAGATAGATAGATAGATAGATGATAGATCGATAGATAGGATAGCTCGATAGATAGATCAGATCGATAGGGGCAGCAGCATTACCACCCGTGACAATAGGACAACCTAGAATAAAAATCCTAAAGAACATACCAACTTATACATAATAAAAATATCAAAATTAGCAATAGTAAATAAAATATATATTGTACAAAAGTATATACAGCAAATGGCGGTTGTTATTAAGTGCCAAAAGTACGAAAGGAGAAAATGTGCAATGTGTGTTATTGTGTGAAGAAAATGCGCTAGAGTGCCCGGTAACTTCTGACTGATTTCCTTATATATGTCCCTTCGACCGGGGGGGCTACATATACATAGGCATACTACAACATTTTCAATATTTAAAATGGTGATACCAGTAGTAAAAGTGACGTGTACCACAGTGCTATTTACATCAGAATTACAGGAGTTAAACAGAGTCACCTGACAGGTTTTTTACAGTATGCCACAAATTTGATGTCCCATCAGATTGTGATTTTAATCTGTACATGTCATTTGTTCTGTGTGCACACAAACAAGAAGCTAATAATAATAAAAGTATAACACAGTTACAGTATATTTTAAAGAAAAATTCATATTCACATTGGATTTTAACTGGTGATGAAAAGTTACACTAGCATTGAGGATTAGAAGCATGTTTTTTTGGGCTGACTCGGATTATCTCACATTGTCCCAGTATTACAGAATAATCCTTTGTTCAATTTTAAATAGCAAAACACGGCAAATAAGAAATTTTGTGACATAAATCAGTTAAAATATGAAATATCGCTGCAAGGCACGAATGAGGGGCCCAGGCAAATAGGCGATCATGTAACACTTACGATAGTTTGTTGAAAATTCCCACTAGCCGCTGAGTGTTATGAGACATGAAAAGTTCGTCATGTCCATTAAATGGGAACAACCCCCATTCCACATTATTAGCAGACATGACAATTTTGTTCACATCCAAAACACGTTTCAAGAGAAAAAGCAAAGCATTTGCTGCCTTCACAGCCGCCCCCTAGTGACTGAATGACAGTCAAAGTGGCACAGAGATCTGAGCAAACTTCCTATCTGGCTGCGTTGCGCCGATGCCGATCGTTCCACGTGTGAAAAGTGGCATGATGAATATCAATAGTGCAACCCCCCGCAGTGGTCTGCGGGTTACCTGACTTAATTCCAAAATAAAAACACACACAAGATATTGAGCAAAACCAATGTTTTGATCTAAGTACAGCACCCCCTAGAAACCAAAATGACACCGATTTCTTCCTGCACTTGAACGCCCTGACAAGGCATTGGGGGGGCGGGGGAAAAACAACTTTTTTTTCAGATTTATTATGTTTCACCAAAGTCGTTACTGAGATATGGCTCACAAAGACAAAGAAATCCGGGCCTTCACCACCGATGGGCTGTTAGTGGGTGACCGAAGGCAAAAATTGAAAAATCTGTCTCCTACTTTGTGTGCGGAGTGGTCTGAAGATAGTCGTGTGGATTTCGTGCGACTCTGCCTAATTTGTGACCGCTGAACGTTTTTTTCACTTTCAAACAAAATCCAAGATGGCGGAAAATCTATCTCTTTTTTTTCTCCTATCTATAATCTATCTTCTCTATTTATCTATATATCTATCCTATTATTAATCTATCTAACTAACTAACTTGGTATGATCCACGGAACCAATGTTACCTTGTTTTTTAAAATCGGGCTAACGGTTCAAAAGAGTTACATGCCACAAAATGTCCCTAAACCATTGACCCATTGGTGGCGATATACGTGTTTACTGCCAACATGTAATCGGTTTAATTAAGATACAACTGTCCTAACCAATGTGCAAAAATTTCAACAAACTTTTAACCATACGGTTCTACTGGGTGCCATCGACAATGGGTCCTGGACTGTTATGCCCCAGTCTCGGGCCTAGAGAAACAACAAAATAGGTGTCACAATCTTTCCCAAGTAGCCACTACACAAGTTTTTTAGTACAAAAGAAAAATTGTTATTTACAAATAATCAAAAGGTCAACTAACTATGAAACTAAGGAATCATCTGAAAGGGTGACCAAGGCCAAAACAAACACCCCCAAAAAAATACTATCTGGAAAATTCAATCTTTTCCTCAGAAACACCAAAATCACAATAACTGACCTTCCTAACTAACAAAAAAACAGAATGTAAGTAACCGAAGTAACAGAAAATATGATTAACTCAAATGGAGTCCACCCCCTTACTCTTCAAACCAACCACAAAAGAAAACTTTCTAATCGCAAACACGCGGACTTCACAATGAGGAACGTGGTGGTGGAGAGCAGGAGGATGGCGGGAAGGAAATGCTGTTGTCCACTCCGGCTGCCATCTTGGTTCTTATATACCAGGTGCTTTCAGCTGCAGCCAAAATCAACAGGCGAGGACTGGAATTACTCCGACCAATCGCCTCCTGGGATGGCACATCCCTGTTTGCATAATGAAATTGATACCACAACACCGCAAGGCACACAAGCAAACACAGAAAATGACACAAAAATGACCACAGTCATAACAGACCCCAACAATTTCAATGAAGATAAACATGACACTGCAATTCCACAATGACATGATAAAATTATTACAGTACGCAGTGGGGACTTGTTGATGAGATAGATCATCAAACTAACTATAACACTGTAATAACAGGATGTAGTGGACCGTCGTGCAGGACCCGCAGCAGCCACGATCCATGAGACACCTGCTGGACGATGAGCACAGAAAACTCCAGGGAAGAAGTTTAGTTAGTAACATGCATTAATGAGACATGTATGTTTACAGATGGTGTGTTAATGGTCTACTATGTCTAATGTTTGGATTCGTCAGCCTTCTGAACCCAGAATGGGTAGTTGTTTCACAGAAGAGGAGCCTGATAGCTGAAAGCTATGGCTTCCCAATCTACTTTTAGAAAACAAGAAACCACATACGGTGTGTCTGCAGTAAATATGTCTACTACTCAGTTTACTGTGTGTGTGTGCAGTAAATATCTGTACTCTCACGTATACTGGTGTGGTTGTGTGCGACTGTATGCTCAGATTATGTACGTAAATTCTATATTGCTCGGGAATACAAAACAGTATACTAAGCAGTAGACATCATTCTGCAGATATACTGTCTGTGTTCTGCATAAATATGTCTACTGCTCAGGTATACTGTGTGTGTGTGCACGCAGAAATATCTGTACTGCTCGGAATATCACAAACAGTATTACTGAAACTAGAGACATCTTTTACTGCAGACATTACTGTCTGTGTGTCTCCATAAATATGTCTACTGCTCCAGTATACTGTGTGTGTTGTGGTGTGTGTGTGTGTACAAGTTAAAATATCTGTACTGCTCGGGATACAAACAGTATACTGAACAGTAGACATCTTTACTGCAGACATACTGTCTGTGTGTCTGCAGTTAAATATGTCTACTGCTAATATTTAATTTGCATTGCTTCGTATACTGTGTGTGTGTACAGTAAATATCTGTACTGCTTGGGATATGACAAAACAGTATACTGACAGTAGACATCTTTACTGCAGACATACTGTCTGTGTGTCTGCAGTAAATATGTTACTGCTCAGTGTACTGTGTTGCGTCCATCCGTTTCTTCCGCTTATCCGTAGTCAGGGCCCGCGGGGGCAGCAACTTCAGCGGGAAGGCCGACTTCCTCTTCCCCGCCACTTCTGCTAGCTCTCCCAGGGGGACCCCAAGGCGTTCCCGGCCCAGCCGAGAGACATAGGTCCCTCCAGCCGTGTCCGGTCTTCCCCGGGGCCGCCTCCCGGAGGGACGTGCCCGGAACATCTCACCAGGGAGACATCCAGGAGGCATCTCACGAGATGCCCGCAGCCCACCTTAACTGGTTCCTTCAATGCGGAGGAGCAGCGTTTCTACTACTGAGCTCCTCGCGGATGGCCGCGCTTCTCACTCTATCTCTAAGGGAGAGCCCAGCCACCTCGCAAAGGACGCTTCAATTTCGGCTGCTTGTATTCGCATCTCATTCTTTCGGTCACTACCCCTAAGCTCGTGACCATAGGTGAGGGTAGGAACGTAGATCGACTGGTAAATCGAGAGCTTCGCCTTTCGGCTAAGCTCCTTTCTTCACCACCGATCGATCGGTGCAGAGTCCCCATCCTGCAGAAGCCGCACCGATCCGCCGGTCGATCTCCCGTTCCATCCTTCCCTCACTCGTGAACAAGACCCCGAGATACTTGAACTCCTCCATTGAGGCAGGATCTCATCCCCGACCCGGAGGACTGCACTCCACCCTTTTCCGGCTGAGACCATTGCCTCGGATTTGGAGGTGCTGATTCTCATCCCAGCCGATTCGCACTCGGCGCAAACGCGCTCCCGAGAGGCTGAAGGTCACGCTCCGATGAAGCCAACAGGACTAGATCGTCCGCAAAAAGCACCGACCCAATCTGGGCCACCGAACCGGTCAGCCGCCTCGACAATAGGGAACGGAACAAGGTCCACTCGGACTCAATGTCTCGCCTCCCCGGGACATGGACGAGCTCTTCCGGAGGTGGGAGTTGAAACTCTTTCTGACAGGAGATTCAGCCAGCCGTTCCCAGCAAACCCCCACAGAACGTTTGGGCCTGCCCGGTCTGACGCCATCCTCCCCCACCATCGGAGCCAACTCACCACCAGGTGGTGATCAGTTGACAGCTCCCCCTCTCTTCACCCGAGTGTCCAAAACATGTGGCCGCCAAGTCCGACGACACGACCACAAAGTCGATCATCGAACTGCGACCGAGGGTTGCCTGGTGGCCAGGTCACATATGGACACCCTTATGCTTGAACATGGTGTTCATTATGGACAAATCCATGGCGAGCACAGAAGTCCAATAAAGAACACCACTCGGGTTTCAGATCAGGGGGGCCGTTCCTCCCAATCACGCCCCTCCAGGTCTCAATGTCGCTGCCCACGTGACATTGAAATCCCCCAGGAGGACGAGGGAGTCCCCAGAGGAGCGCTCTCCAGCACCCCCTCTAAAGACTCCAAAAAGGTGGGTACTCTAACTGCCATTCTGTGCATAGGCACAGACGACAGTCAGGACCCGTCCCCCACCCGAAGGCGAAGGGAGGCCACCTTCTTCATCCACCGGGGTGAACCCCAACGTACAGGCCCGAGCCGGGGGGAACACAGCATTCCCACCCCCGCTCTGCGCCTCTTGCCGGGTGCAACACTGGGTGGTAGAGCATCCAACCCCTCTCAAGGAAAACTGGTCTCGGAGCCCACACTGTGCGTCAGGCGAGGGCCGACTTATCTAGCCCGAATCTCTCAACCTCGCGCCCAGCTCAGGCTCCTCCCGCCAGAGAGGTGGACATCTACGTTCAGAGCCAGCTTCTGCTCTGGCTCCTCGCGGATGGCCAAGCTTCTCACCTATCTCTAAGGGAGAGCCCAGCCACCCTGCAAAAGAAGCTCATTTTGGCTGCTTGTATTCGCGATCTCATTCTTTCGGTCACTACCCTAAGCTCGTGACCATAGGTGAGGGTAGGAACGTAGATCGACTGGTAATCGGAGCTTCGCCTTTCGGCTCAGCTCCTTCTTCACCAGACGATCGGGTAGCAGAGTCCCCACTACTGCAGAAGCCGCACGATCCCGGTCGATCTCCCGTTCCATCCTTCCCTCACTCGTGAACAAGACCCCGAGACTACTTGAACTCCTCCACTTGAGGCAGGATCTCATCCGACCCGGAGACTGCACTCCACCTTTTCCGGCTGAGAAACCATTGCTCGGATTGGAGGTGCTGATTCTCATCCCACCGATTCGCACTCGGCTGCAAAAACGCTCCAGAGAGAGCTGACAGGTCACGCTCCGATGAAGCCAAACAGGACTAGATCGTCCGCAAAAAGCACCGACCCAATTGGGCACCGAACACGGTCAGCGCCTCGACAAATAGAGGAAAGGAACAAGGTCCACTCGGATAATGTCCTCCGCCTCCCCCGGGACATGAGCGAGCTCTTCCGGAGGTGGGAGTTGAAACTCTTTCTGACAGGAGATTCAGCCAGACTTCCCAGCAACCGCACAGAACGTTTTGGGCCTGCCAGGTCTGACCGCCATCCTCCCCCACCATCGGAGCCAAACTCACACCAGGTGATTCGTTGACAGCTCGCCCCTCTCTTCACCGAGTGTCCAAAACATGTGGCCGCAAGTCCGACGACACGACCACAAAGTCGATCATCGAACTGCGACGAGGTGTCCTGTGCCAGGTGCACATATGGACACCCTTTGCTTGAACCATGGTGTTCATTATGGACAATCCATGGCGAGCCACAGAAGTCCAATAACAGACACCACTCGAGGTTCAGTCAGGGGCCGTTTCCTCCAATCACGCCCCTCCAGGTCTCACTGTCGCTGCCCACGTGAGCATTGAAATCCCCCAGGGGAGGAGGGAGTCCCCAAGGGGAGCGCTCTCCAGCACCCCCTCTAAAGACTCCAAAAAGGGTGGGTACTCTGAAATGCCATTCGGTGCATAGGCACAGCGACAGTCAGGACCCGTCCCCCACCCGAGGCAAAGGGAGGCCACCCTCTCTACCGGGGTGAACCCCAACGTACAGGCCCGAGCCGGGGGGGGAAACAAGCATTCCCACCCCCCTCTGCGCCTCTCGCCGGGGTGCAACACCTGGGTGGTAGAGCATCCAACCCCTCTCAAGGAAACTGTTCGAGCCCACACTGTGCGTCGAGGCGAGGCCGACTATATCTAGCCCGAATCTCTCAACCTCGCGCACCAGCTCAGGTCCTTCCCCGCCAGAGAGGGTACTTCTCCGTCCCCAGAGCCAGCTTCTGCCTGAGCTCCTCGCGGATGGCCGAGCTCTCACCCTATCTCTAAGGAGAGGCCCAGCCCCTGCAAGGAAGCTCATTTCGGCTGCTTGTTTCGCCATCTCATTCTTTCGGTCACTACCCTAAGCTGTGGACCATAAGGGATGAGGTAGGAACGTAGATCGACTGGTAAATCGAGAGCTTCGCCTTCGGCTCAGCTCCTTCTTCCACCATGACGGATCGGTGCAGAGTCCACATCACTGCAGACAGCCGCACGATCCGCCCGGTCGATCTCCCGTTCCATCCTTCCCTCACTCGTGAACAAGACCCGAGATACTTGAACTCCTCCACTTGAGCAGGGATTCTCATCCCCGACCCGGGACTGGGCACTCCACCCTTTTCCGGCTGAGAACCATTGCTCGGATTGGAGGTGCTGATTCTACATCCCAGCCGATTCGCACTCGGCTTGCAAACCGCTCCAGAGAGAGCTGAAGGTCACGCTCCGATGAAGCCAACAGGACTGATCGTCGCAAAAAGCACCGACCCAATCCTGGGGACACAGAATCCGGTCAGCCGCCTGAAAATAGAGGAACGGAACAGGTCCACTCGGACTCAAATGTCCTCCGCCTCTCCCGGGACATGAGCGAAGCTTTCCGGAGGTGGGAGTTGAAAATCTTTCTGACAGGAGATTCAGCCAGACGTTCCCAGCAAACCCCACCAGAACGTTTGGGCCTGCCAGTTCTGACCAACCATGCCTCCCCCACCACGGAGCCAACTCACCACAGGTGGTGATCAGTTGACAGCTCCGCCCCTCATCTTCACCGAGTGTCCAAAACATGTGGCCGCAAGTCCGAGAGACACGACCACAAAGTCGATCATCGAACGCGACAGGGGTGTCCTGGTGCCAGGTGCACATATGGACACCCTTTATGCTTGAAATGGTGTTTCATTATGGACAAATCCATGCGCGACAGAGCCGAAGTCCAATAACAGAACACCACCTGGTGTTCAGATCAGGGGGGCCGTTCCTCCCAATCTCACCCCTCCAGGTCTCACTGTCGCCTGCCCCACGTGAGCATTGAACCCCAAGGAGGACGAGGGAGTCCCAGAGGGAGCGCTCTCCAGCACCCCCTCTAAAGACTCCAAAAAGGGGTGGTTACTCTTGAATGCATTCGTGTGCATAGGCACGACGACAGTCAGACCCGTCCCCCACCCGAAGCGCAAGGGAGGCCACCCTCTCGTCCACCGGGGTGAACCCCAATTACAGGCGCCGAGCCGGGGGGGAGGAAACAAGCATCCCACCCCGCTCTGCGCCTCTGCCGGGTGCAACACTGGTGGTTAGAGCATCCAACCCCTCTCAAGTGGAAAACTGGTTTCCGGAGCCCACACTGTGCGTCGAGGCGAGGCCGACTATATCTAGCCCGAAATCTCTCAACCTCGCACCAGCTCAGGCTCCTTCCTCCCAGAGAGGTGACATTCTACGTCCCCAGAGCCAGCTTCTGCTCTGAGCCCCTCGACCGGATGGCCGAGCTTCTCACTCCTTCTCCACGCTCACAGTGCGGAGAGCCCAGCCACCTGCAAAGGAACATTAATTCGGCTGCTTGTTTATTCGCACGATCCTCATTTTTACGGCTCCTACCCTAAGCTCGGACATCGGTGAGGTAGGGAACCGTAGCATCGACTGGTAAATCGCAGAGCTTCGCCTTTCGGTCACTCCGTCTTTTTTCTTCTTCCCAGCACGATCGGTTGCAAGCCACATCCTGCTAGAAGCCGCAACCGATCCGCCGGTCGATCTCCCGTCCTCCTTCCCCTCACTCTTGAACAGATACCCCGAGCATACTTTCGAAATCCTCCACTTTGATGCAGGATCTCATCCCGACCGGCGACTGCACTTCCACCTTTTCCGGATGACGAACATTGCCTCGGGATTTGGAATGGTGCTGATTTCATTCCCGCCGAATTCGCCCACTCGGCTGCAAACGCTCCACGAGAGAGCTGAAGGTCACGCTCGATGAAGCAAACAGACTAGATCGTCCGCAAAAAGCACGACCACTCCTGGGCGCTTCACCGAACGTCAGCCGCCTCGCCAATAGAGGAACGGAACCGGGTCCACTAGGGACTCAATGTCCCTCCGCATTCCCCGGGACCTGAGCGGAAGCTTCTTCGGAGGTGGTAGTTGAAACTCTTTCTGACAGGAGTTCAGCCCAGACGTTTCAGGCAAACCCCGCACAGCCAGCACTGTTTGGACTGCCAGGTCTGACCACCATCCTCCCCCACATCGGAAAGCAAACTAACCACCGGTGGTTATCAGGTTGACCAGCTCGCCCATCCTTCACCCGAGGTGTCCAAAACAGTGGCCGCAGTCAGATGAACGAACACAAGTCGATCATCGACAAGCGGACCGAGGGTGTCCTGGTGCCGGTGCAAACATATGGACACCCTTATGCTTTGAACACGGTGTTCATTATGACAATTCCATGGCGAGCCCCAGAAGTCCCAATAAACAGAACACCACTTCGGGTTCAGATTCAGGGGGGCCGTTCCATCCCAATCACGCCCTCAGGTCTTCACGTGTCGCTGCCCCCCACACCACCCCCCCCCCCCCCCCCACCCACCCCCCCCCCCCCCCCCCTCCCCCCCACCCCCCCCCACCCCCCCCCCCCCCACACCACCCCCCCCCCCTCCCCCCCACCACCCCCCCCCCCCTCCCCCCCCCACCACCTCCCCCCCCTCCCCCTCCCACCCCCCACACAAACCAAAAAAAACAACCCAAACCACAAAAACGTGAGCATTATTGACATCCCCCAGGAGGGGGGACGAGGGCGTCCCCGAGGGAGCGCTCTCCAGCACCCCCTCTAAGGACTCCAAAAACGGGTGGGTTATCTGAACTGCCATTCGGTGCATAGCCAACGACAGTTCAGGTACCCGGTTCCCCCACCACCCGAAGGCAAAGGGATGCCACCCCCTCTCGTCCACCGGGGTGAACCCCAATTACAGGCGCCGAGCCAGGGGGAAACAGAATTCCCACCCCCCTCTGCGCCTTCGCCGGGTGCAAACTGGGTGTAGAGCATTTCCAACCCCTCTCAGGGAAACTGGTTCCGGATGCCCACACTGTGCGTCGATGCTGAGGGCCCGACTCTATCTAGACCGAATCTCTAACCTCGCGCACAGCTCAGCTCTTCCCCGCCAGAGAGGGACATTCTACGTCCCCAGAGCCAGCTCTCGCTTGAGCTCCTCGCGGATGGCCGCGCTTCTCACCCTATCTCTAAGGGGAGAGCCCCGCCCTCACCCTGCAAGGAACTCATTTTGGCTGCTTGTTTTCGCCATTCTCCTTCTTTCGGCATCCCTAAAGCTCGTGTACCATAGGTGAGGGTATGAACGTAGATCTACTGGTAAATCGAGGCTTCGCCTTTCGGCTCAGATCTTCTTCACCATGACAGATCGGTGCAGAGTCCACCTCCATGCAGGAAGCCGCAACGATCCGCCGGTCGATCTCCCGTTCCACATCCCTCATCGTGAAACAAGACCCCCGAGGATACTTGACTCCTCCACTTGGCAGGATTCATCCCCGACCCGGGTAGGACGCCCTCCACCCCTTTTCCGGTTAGACCCATTGCCTCGGAAGTTGGAGGTGGCTTGATTCTCATTCCCAGCCGATTCGCACTCGGCTGCAAAACCGCTCCAGAGAGAGCTGATTGGTTCACGCTCCGATGAAGCCAACAGGACTAGATCGTCCGCAAAAAGCACCGACCCAATCTGGGGGGGCCACCCGCACCGGTCAGCCGCCTCGGACAAAAGGAGGAACGGAACAAGCGTTCCCACTCGGAACTCAATGTCTCCGCCTTCCCGGGGACATGAGCGAAGCCTCTTTCCGGAGGTGGGCGTTGCATGAAACTTTTCTGACCAGGGATTCAGCCAGGACTGTTCCCAGCAAAACCCGCACAGAACGTTTGGGCTGCCAGGTTGACCACCCATTCCTCCCCCCCCCCGGCGCCAACTCACCACCAGTTGGTGATTCGTTGACAGCTCCGCCCCTCTTCTTCCCCGAGTGTCCAACACAGGTGCCGCAATCAGGATGACCCGACCACACAGTCGATCATCGAAAACAGCGACAGAGGGTGTCCTTGGTGCCAGGTGCAATATGGACACCTTATGCTTGAACAGGGTTTCATTATGGACAAATCCATGGCGGAGGAGCACAGCAGTCCAAAACAGACCACCACCTCGGGTTCAGATCAGGGGGGCCGTTCCTCCCCCAATCACGCCCCTCCCAGGTCTCCTTTTCGCTGGCCCACGTGAGCATGGAAATCCCCCAGGGAGGGACGAGGCGTCCCCAGAGGGCGCGTCTCCAGCACCCCTCTAAAGGGACTCCACACAGGGTGGGTATCTGCACTTGCCATTCGAGTGCATAGGCACCAGACGAAAGTCAGGACCCGTCCCCCCACCCGAATAGGCAAAGGGGGGCCACCCTCTCGTCCCAACGGGGTGAACCCCAACGTAACAGGCGCCGAGCCTGGGGAAACAAGCCTTTCCCACCCACGCTCTGCGCCTCCGCCGGGTGCTGCAACACCTTGGGTGGTATAGAGCATCAACCCTCTCAAGGAAATGGTTCCGGAGCCCAAACTGTGCGTCGAGGTCGAGGCCGGAACTTATAACTCGCCCGAATTCTCAAACCTCGCGCACCAGCTCAGGCTCTTCCCCTCAAGAAGAGGTGCATTCTCGTTCCCCCGAGCCAGCTTCTGCTCTGAGCTCCTCGCGGATGGCCGAAGCTTCTTTCACCTATCTCTAAGGGAGAGCCAGCCACCCTCAAAGGAAAAGTCCATTTTGGCTGCTTGTTTTAGCCATTCTCATTCTTTCGGGTCACATACCCTAAGCTCGTGGCCATAGGTTGAAGGGTGGAACTAGATCGACTGGTACTCGAGAGCTTCGCCTTTCGGTCAGCTCCTTCTTCACCATGACGGATCGGTTGAAGAGTCAAACAATGAGAAGAAGCCACCGATCATCGCGGTAGATGCTACCGGTACCCTCCTTCACTCAGCGTGAACAAGACCCCGAGATACTTGAAACTCCTTCACTTGAGGGCAGGGGTTATCTCATCCCGAACCCGGAGACTGTCACTCAACCCTTTTCGGCTGAGAACCATTTGCCTCGGATTTGGAGGTGCTGATTCTCATCCAGCCGATTCGCACTCGGCTGGCAAAAAACCGCTCCAGAAGAGCCTGAAGGTCACGCTCCGCTGTTGAGCCCAACGGGACTAGATCGTCCGCAAAACCCAAAACGCCACCGACCCAATCTGGGCCCCGAACCGGGTCAGCGCCCCTCGACAATTCGAGGAACGAACAAGGTTCCACTCGGACTTCAAGTCCTCCGCATCCCCGTGGGACATAGCGAAGCTCTTCCGGAGGTGGGGTTGAAACTCTTTCTGATCCAGGACGATTTTCAGCAGGACGTTCCCAGCAAAACCCACACAGAAACAACCGTTGGCCTGCCAGGTCTGACCCACCATC